>NC_071105.1:6677500-6720000 GCF_024256425.1 Clarias gariepinus
CTTGAGTCTTCAAAAGTTCAGAGACGGGGAGTCATTTCAGTCGATAAATGTATCGTAACCTAATTAGTATTTGATACCTGATGGAGCGTTAACAGCTCTAAATAGTGCACTCAGACGCTTGGAGCCGAGTGTTTGTCTGGGTTTCGAAGCTCAGACATTGTGACTTTCTGATATTTCCATGCAAAACAAACCATCTCTTTATTAATAACAATTGTAAATAAGGCATCATGCGGTCAGATGATTTTGTTGGAAAGCCGCATGATTGCGGTCTTTTGTTCTTCATGTAAGCGTCCTTGAAACCCTGTAAAGTGCGTGATCATGAGAAGCAGAAACACACACACATGCACTCGGGGTCCCTTTGCTTTTTCTCTCGCTGGTGTATTTGAGCGGCCTGGCGTCTGTCTCTGTTTATCGGTTTTGTTTTCAGCACATTGCTTTTCACTGCTACTGCTATGCTAACAGCCCGGGCGCCAGATAGAGTATTAATTAATGCCACGATACTGTGTATAGCTCAGCGGAAATGACATTTTTGTGTTAGCACTGAGTGCAGGGGTTTGTTAGTGACTTTCCCTATGTTCTTGTTTTTGTTATTTATTATTTCTTTCACATGTAGCGCTCCGCAAATTTGCCATTGCCCTTTAAACAGAGGATGTATTGCTTTTCCTGTTGTGTGTGTGTGTGAGTGAGTATGTGTGTGGCCGAAAAATAATGCATCATTTTTTTTTTTACTTTTGCCATGTTGTTGCTCTAAGGCGGTGATTAAAAGATAAATACATTAGTAATAATTATTCAAATTACGCAACCGATTCACTTCTAATATATTTACATCTGATTTGCCACTGTTACCATGGCAACCCTTTACAAATGCGCGCTTTTATTGGCTCCTTGGCTTATAATGTTTTCGCCGCTGTCGTTGGTTTCACTTCAAAACTTCAGTCCGGATTCAGTTTGTAAGCGCTGGGGATAAAAAATTTAATAAATAAAATAACCCAAACACATATTTATTAAAGAGATGTGTTGAGTGTTTATGTCATGTCACGATTACACGTAATTACAAGTTTCTAGCTTGTTTACCTTTTATTTATTCATAAGTTTAATGATATGTGTGGAGGTCTGGGAAGACTCTCATACAGTCATATTTTTGTTATTTTTTTCTCATATCGAGAGATAAACATTCTGAATCGGAAGTCTGGTTATTCACCAAAGTGCAATCAAAAACCAAATCGCTTTGATTATAAGATTTGATTAAAAGATTTGTAAAAGAGCATGTGAGTGTAACACAACGGCTTATAGTTTATCCAGCAGCATTTATCCAACCTACAGTGTTTAAATAACTACCTCCTTACTTAAAGCGACCCATGCAGGTGTACAGTCGAGGAAAAATATACTAAATGTAATGCTGTTCTGGTGACTATACTGTATGAGATGCATTCAAGTTGCATTGGGTCACAGATTTGTACAAATTTGATTGTTCAGTATGCAGGTATGAGAATAAAAACACGCTTTATTTCTCTATATAATCCTCTGCTACACTAATCCACTTATCCCAGTGTTTCACTAGTGCTTAGATAGCATCAAGGAAGAAGGTTTTCTCCAGTACGCCAGAGCCATGATCATGTCATGGGGCCAGGAGTAGCTCAGTGGTTAAGGCATTGGACTACGGTTCGGAAGATCCCAGGTTCAAACCCCACAACCAAGTTGCCACTGTTGGGCCCTTGAGCAAGACCCTTAACCCTCAACTGCTCAGATGTGTAATGAGATAAAAATGTAAGTCGCTCTGGATAAGAGCGTCTGCCAAATGCCCAAATGTAAATGTCTGAAATGCTGACCTCCCAGGAACTCCTTTAATGACCCAAACATGTGGAAATGGCCTGGAGTGAGTCAGAACCGTACAGGGGATGTGTCAATAACTTCCAGCCGAGTTTCTGTAATGCGCAAGTGGTGTTGGTGAATGATCGTGTCTACAGGTTACACAGACAGATGCGTCTCTACCGCAAACTCTCTTATATGTCCGTGTTCAAGGATCAAGTGTTCTACTTACTAAATGTTCATGGGAACGACTGCAGTGGGCTCTGAGTCACCTCAAATGTTTTACTGTGGATCATTATTACGCCTTCTTTCATCAAAAAGGTCCTGGAGTTTCAGAAAAGTCCCGCTTTGACGTAAACACTCTGCGTATTTATAGTGCCTTAAAGTTGAGGTGCAAAACAATATACTAGGCAGAAAAACTTTCGGGTGAAGCTTGATTATTCATCTTTTTTTTAGCTGTTTGCCACATTAACATCCAAACAGTAATATATGTACTGTACTATATACACTGATGGAAGACAACATGACAAAAATATCTTCAAATCAATATTAATACCAAACCTGGTCATTGAGGTGCGAACACTGCAAACGTATCACTGGATCATGATGCAACTTGCTATGGTTGCTACTACTGTAAATGCATGTACGTCACAACAAGCGCCACAAAACAATACTAGACAACAGCAATTTGCTGAAATATTAAACTGGAAAGCAGGCAAAAGTGTAAAAAAGAAAAAAAAGGCTGAGATGTGTTCTGTGAAAGTGGAAGTGATGCAGTTTGGATGCTGTGCAAACACCCCATTACAGTATAGTCATTTGGGAGCTAAGATGCACCTCACCGTAATATTTTCTTCTGAAAAAATAACACAGAAAGGTAACATTACAACACTAAGTGATGTGTGACATGAGATACACGCACTGTGTACAGAAATCTGTTGTGTTTCAGATCGGGAAATCCTAAACCCTGTTAGAAACCTAATGTACCATGGATGTTGTCGGACGTTTTGCGGATGAATGTTAATCGGCATAAACGCTCCAAATAAAGGTTAAAACTTTTTGAAGTTGTATTCACAACATTATCGCAATGTAATTTTTTCAAACTTATACTAAGTTTCTGATACAATGTCATCACTAATGTCATTGCAACTACATTAGGGTACGTTGTTGGGGTTCTAGCTGGGTAGTAGTTGTTTGCACTCACTCAGTATGCTAGCGCAGTTACAACATACAGATTTAGCCTTTAATTCCTAAAACAAATGTGCTTTTTATCAAACTCACCATTTTTTCAGCAATGCGAGAAATCTAGCAGAGCTCTAACTTAACTACCTTAGCTTGTTTGCGATTGTGTTGACGGCTTGTTAGCATAAAAATAGCTTTGGAGCTTGATCGTTTGATCAAGCGTACAGATGAAGAGGTGAGAGAGCTGGAAAGGCTAAAGGACTCCAGTGCTGCTGAGTGAAGATTGCATATTGATTATAAAGGTTACTGTGCAAGGTGTTCGAGGTGATTTTTTTGCACTTAATCGATGTAGTTTTTATTCTTTGGAGTGCCAATTAAAAATAACATATGACCGACTAGACCACAACTCAATAATCGTTAGGAATGAACGCAACAAGCGACGAGATAGTGATTAGCACAGTGGGTTACCGATCAGGAGGTCGGCGGGTTGGGTCTTAGCTGTGCCAGGCGCCCGTTGTCACCCCTTGAGCATGGCCTTTACCGTGAGGGTACTCCGGGCGCGCCCTATCACGGCTGTCCCAGCGCTCTGGCACCAGCTTCCTAACAAGCCGGGATATGTGATGAAAGAATTCCATTGTGCAGTAATATATATGGGACAACGTGAAGGTTTAACTAAGTTAGTTTTTTTTAATGTATTAACTATGATTAAAATCTAGCATGAAGAAATGAAGATTACCGAAAGAAATGTGGGCTATGGTTGTGTCAGTCATGCCAGCGGTGACTACACGCCTGTGTCCTAAAGTCCCTTATCACATGCTGTTCATATGAGCTGATTAAGTAGTGGTGCAGCAACGGAGATTCGACCAAGGGCAATCTTGAGGCTAAATGGACAACAGTGCTTTTAAAAAAAAAAAAAAAAACTGGAACTGAAGCTCGGAGTCTGAGCATGTGTGTGCTGTGTGTGTGTGTGTGTGCCATTTTCTCGCAGTGACCTGAGGGGCTTTTGTAAAGGTGATCTGATGAGGTGTTTTCCACCTGGACCTCATTAGGTAAAAAGTCACACAACGACCTTTACCAGTGACGGCCGAGTTACAGCGACTTGTATTACTGGGGACTCGAGCGCGCCGTGGTGTAAAAGTACACATCACTACAGCATCATTTATTCCAAACACTCTGTTGCCTTCGCCCTTTATCACAAACAGTTAGAGTTTGGCATGCTAATTAGTGTGCTAGTATGACGGTTTGGGATGTAGCCACAGGCGATGAAAAGGTTTGCCGTGCCCATTAAACCACCTGCTAATGCAACATGCTATTTTGCGGCACACTATTTTGACGCCTTGTGTAATTTGTATATTTACGGCTCGGCACTCTGCTGAGACAGGACACACTCGATAGTTAGGTGTGTGTGTATGTGTGTGCGTGATTTTCTCATTTCCATTCAGGCCCTGCCTCAATTACTGTAAATTTTTAATTAATGAGCAGCTACGTGCTGCTGTGTGCGTGAATGTCAGTCGGCATTATGGTACACGGCGGCGGCTCAGAGAGAGAAAATCCTACGGGAATCGTACCGACTGAGTGTGGTGTTCCACACCGATGCAGCACACGACAGAGATGTGAATACGTGGCAGCGAAACAGACAGGTGTACACGTGGGCATGTTCACGTTCTTCAGAATGTTGGTTTAACATCCCGTGAGAGACGCGCCGCCGACTGTGCACCGGTGTTTCTGTCAAATGCTTAAGAAGGTGTAGTAAAGGCTGGTAGCGACACAAGTGCTTCCTTCATGAATGAGTGTGTGTGTGTGTGTGTGTGTGTGTGAAAACGCTGACCTAACAAACAGTCTGTTGCTTACTATAACATGTAAAGATAAAAGGATAAAAGTAAACTCGCACCTCCCACAATATTAAAAGTAAGTATAAAAAGCGAAAAAAGGCCTAGAAATACCCGCTAACACCAGGCTAACTATTTTATCGGTGATTAAAAGCAGTAGCCATGTTTAGCAAATCAGCAAGCTAGCAACCATTGTACACACCTGTCTTACTTATTTAACGTTTAGCAGTAGCTGTTCATTTTGGCTTTTATCTCATTTTATTTCATTTTATTTTATTTTGTACATAATCATGTTTCTTACTAGCTTCCATGTAGCTTTGTGTCTATTTAAAGTCAATGTAAATCATAATAGCAAGTTTTCTATCATGCTAGCTATTACATAACAAAGCTCTTGCTAATAACAACAACAACAACAACAACAATAATAATAATAATAATAATTGTAAATCAATTGTGTTTTTAAAAGCAGTAGGCAAATTTAATATCATGTTAGCTAACATTTCTGTAGATCCTTTTTTTGTTTACTATGTTTAAAAAGATTAGCTAGGTTTGCTAGCTATATTTTTAGCTAGGTTAATGTTAATGTTGCTTGTCTAATGACAGCAATAGACTGTATTTTCTTTTAATAAGGAGATTCTCTGCCAAGCTAGCTAATGTAGAGAAAGTTAATATAAAAATAAATTCTTTATTTAAAATACAGTTTCCTATTAAGCTGCTGTAGCTAACCTTAGATAACACTGGGTTTCACTGAGTGTTTAAAAGCACTAGCCAAGCTAGCTAACATTACACAAACCTGTCTTATCCACTTAATATTTGCTAATGTTGCTTAGTCAGCAGTAAGTATTCCTTTTGGCTTTTATTTTTATTTTAGGTAATCATGTTGCTCACACGATATGCCCTTAAGAAAATAAATAAATAAAATTGTTTATGCGTGTGTGTATTTGTGTGGGTACGCATGTGTCTGCGTGTGTGTTTTCGGTACCAACATGACAGCCTCGGTTTGCAGTGTGTTAGTGTAATCTCAAAGCCGACACTCACACCGACACACTCCATTTTCTCTTCATCCCATTCCGGGCTCTGCTATTCTCTTTCATCTTGCCCCCTATGCAGCCTATCTTCTTCTCTCTCATCCCATCACACCTTTGCTGTGGTGTGTTTATTGATGTGTTTTATTCCACAGAAAGGGCACGCAGTGCGAATCAAAGTCCGAGATAAGATCACAGATTGCTGAAACGAGGCTTCGCTTCCATTTCATTACTATACAGGAGAGCAGGAAGTGAACATGGAGGTCTTTCAAGCCCATTGGGTTGTATTTCAAATCTATATGGGTCTATAGGACCCAGTTGGAGTCCACTAGAGAGAATGGATTGTCAGGTATTGAATACTAAAGCAGAATGTAAATGTAAAAGGTTTATATATTGTTCACAATTTGAAGATCAAACTATTCATACCTATACATTTCTGCCACTTTGTTTATTTTGACACAAACCCAATACTGACTCCAATGATATACTTAAAATAATACTTACTGTTAGCAGGTGTAATAGTAGTGGTAATAATACAGCAATCTTAATATTAGACTTAGAGTTCACCTTCAGTTGCTCAGCCTTGTGTTTGGTTTGGATTCTGTTACAGTCTCTTTAGATAAAAGCATCTGCCAAATGCATAAATGTGATATGCTTTATAGTCCCGGCTGCTTTCAGTCCATGAGAACTCACCGTTTTAGTGTTCAATATCAATATCTGATGAAATAAATGTCATTCTTGGTAGTGCACTTAGACTTTTTTATGTGACTGTAAATGGGCTTCTTCCGCTAAACTGTGGATAAACTTTACCAATCAAATTCTAACTAAATCTAACTTAAAATTATCCAGATATAGTATATTCCATAGATGTCATCTAGAACAGAATTAGTAAAGTATAGAATACAGCAGAGAAGAATAGAGGTGGATTAAATGCAGTAGAGTATAGGTACTGTGGAATGGCCCGATATAGTACGGTAACATAGAGCAGAATAAAAAAAAAAAAAAAAAAATGAACAGACTTAAATAAAATATTGTTTAAAATCAATTAAAAGAGAACTATTGCTTGATGCGTCTTCCATGCCTCGACATGCTTACTGGCTGGCCCCCAAACTGGGAGAAATAGACAAACACACAGAATGTTTTATATGTCTGAAGTTTTCGTTTTATTATCAGCCAAGGAAATATATTTAAGCTTTTAGCCAAGTGCCCTGTGTCATGTACATCCCATACATCAAAAGAACAAAAATCATTAACATGTAAGCCAATGGGAGACCCAGAGACAGATGATAGGAAACACATTAGTTTTTTCTCTGGGTTAGACAAAAGTGCTCCAGCATACACAAGCTATAGGACGTATTACCATACTGTATAAGGAATCACAACAAGGGCGATGTTACATGGACAGGATCTGGAAAGTCCATAGAATATCAGAAAACCTACCTTACAAATACAATAAGTAGACAGTAAGTAGAATAGGAGATTGGAGCAGAATACAGTATATACAGTAGAATAGAGCTGAATAAAAAATGGTGTTGAATAAAACATTCAAATAAAATAGAGGTGAAAGAGGTGAATGAAAAAGAAAATAGCAGGAGTGGTAGTGTAAGGGCTTTGCTAAAAGTAATGCAAAAGTGGGCATAGCATTTAATATGACATACGGCATTCAACTTACGGCACAGGTCCTACTACAGGTAATGCAAAGGTACTACCCAACATTTATCACAAGTGGTGCATTGTTGATCCCATCACGAGGAATGCATTTCCGCCATCGTCGAACCCAACTCGAATCTTTTTTGAAACCCCCTTTGCAGTTGATGGTCTCCCACTGAGTGGTTTGTCTTCAGTGCTGGTTTCTTTAGACTTCTTCATCCATCTGTGCACATTGCTCTTGTCAATGGTGTCATCTCTGTAAACATTCGCTAGCACAGTGGGAGACCATCAACTGGGATAAAGGTGTTTTTCAAAAAGGATTCAGAAGTTGAGTTCAACGATGGCGCAAATGCATTCCTCTTGATGGACACTAAGTTAAGTAGTAGTCTCGTATAGAGGCAGAGTTACTCTACTAACTTGTGCCATGTTAATGATCTATGTCAGTTAATAAAAAAAGGTGTGCCCAGTTTTGCATTACTTTCAGTATAGCCTTTGTATGGAGTAGTAGTAGAAGTAAAAGTAATAGCAGTGGATGAGTGGTGGTAGCAGTATAAAGAGTAGTAGTAGTGGTAAAAGGGCCAGGCTGCAGGGAGTAGTAGTGGGAGTACTGTAGTAGAGGGAGTGGTAGTAGTGGGAGTCATACTGTAGGAGGAGGAGGAGGGAGGGAGGGAGCGAGAGATACATAATTGATCCCAAAGGAAATTTCAAACATCCAGTAGCAAAGGACAGTGATACAGTAAGAGCAGGCTTGTAGTTACAGTTGCACCATGTAGAGCACCCAGCAAAAAAAAAAAAAAAACACACATGTGGGACATGACCTTTGCTACAGTACCTATGCTACTAGGAAGGGTAATAGTAATAGTACTGCTTCTACAGATGAATAGAATAGTAGAGCTTAGAACAAATTCTGATGGAATACTGAACTTCATACTACACTTACATTTAGTATAGGAGTTTGAGCAGCATGAGCAGGTGTACATAGAATTTGATGAAATAAAAGAGTGCACATACCTTTAGTAATCATTTATATTTTTATTATTATAGAATCAAATTAAGTAAAAATAACAGTTAAACGAATAAGGAGTATATAATACGAGGGGGATAATTATGTAGAATAGAATAGAATAGAATAGAATAGAATAGAATAAAATAGAGAAAAACAAGGTATAATTAAATATAATAAAATGAAGTGCATACAACAAAGGCATAGAATAGAACATAGTAAAGGAAAACAGAGTAGAAGAGAACAGAGACTACTGGAATAGAAATCAGGTTAAAACAAAGTGCCGCAGAGTAGAACAGAAGCATATGAGGTACAGTAGATACTGGATAGCATAGAACTGAGTAGAAGGAAGGAAAGAATAGAGTTTCATTGAATTGAAATGAATTGTAAAATATGGGAGCAACTCTGGAATACACAAAAAGCCAGTCTAAGATAAAAAAAAAAAAGCTAGAAATATGAAAATGCAGGCTGCAGTGCAACATCAAAAGATTGAAACATAAAACACAGAGGAGATTGCTTAGAAACGCAAATAATGCATGGAGACTTCACAAAGCACATAAAGGAGAATAGACCTGAGTGCAAAAGTTTGTTTTTGAAGAGGAAAGGAAAAAGAAATCTTTTTTTTTTTTCTATATCCCCCAAGATGTTAACAAATCTCACCATGTTAAAAATAAAATGTGGATTTATCTTTAAACAAGACAACAATAATCTATTATAGTGTATTAAATGTGAGGCTCCAAATGCTGTTCAGAGAATTAGAGGCAAAGCTATTCATAACTGTTTTATTTCACATTTAGCTTACTCTACTTGGCAGGTTTTTGTTATTTATGACAAGCAAGAGGCATCTTTTAAACCTAATGCTCTAATGTTCTTTGGTTTCCTATTAAATATTAGCTGCTTTGTCCTACTGCTAAGCACAAAACTCAACAGTAGGTGCACTGACTGCAATGATAAATCAACATATATATATATATATATATATATATATATACTGTATAGTAGGCAATCCCTCAGCATAGTAGCATAGTGGTTAGCACTGTGTTAACCTTGTTTAGCGTCTCAGTCTTCCAGGGTTGAGGGTGATTACTGCCTGTTCATGTTCACTCATGTTCTCCCAGTGGTCTGGTTACCTCCCATAGTCTTAAGTCAGGCAGGTTAGGTTACTAGTTAAAATGTCTGTAGTGTGTGTATAGTACTGGCCACAAGTTTGGATTTAGATTTTTTAACAATTTAGGACTATACTGGAGATTTCATAACTATAAAAATAACACATATGGCATGAGATAATTATGTAACAACAACATAAACAGTCCGTTTTTGTTTTAAGACATGAAGGACAGGTGTTCTGGAATAGTTTTTGCAAGAACAGTATTGTGTCAAGTGCATTTGCAAAACCCATCAAGCATCATGATGAAACAGGCCCTCATGAAGACCGTCCCAGGAGAGCAAAACCAAATCTTACCTTAGCTGCAGAGAAGTTCATTTAGAGTCACCAGTCTCAGAAATCATCAATTAACAAATTGACCTCTAATTAGAGCTGTTATAAAGAATTTGCAGAGCATTAGTAGCAGAAAACTCTTAATAACAACTGTTCAAAGAAGAATATTACACACACACACACACACACACACACACACACACACACACACACACACATATATGTATACTGATGGACAAAGGTCTGATTGTGAGCAGTGTACACACAGTAGAAAGTAATATTCAAGGTCCATGTGTGTGTGTTTGTGTATGTTCTATTTTGCTGTTTCTTTTTGATAGTCGTGCTGATTTTAGATCTGAAAAGAACTCCTTGAAGAGTAAAATTGAAACGTTACCCTGAATTAAAGGTAAAGAATAACTCGATTGAATGGGATGAGAAATGTTAAAAGAACTAATCAAAATAAGACATGCCTGAAATGAGAAAATAAAAGCGTATAAACAAGGGAAAGATCTTAACTTAAGTTAAAATCTTTTATTTTTTTAGCTATAAAAAGTTTTTAGAGACCTTCTTCATAGTTTGATATCCTCAGAAAAAATTTCAAGACACTTTAACAAAGAGTTTAATTGATTTTCTTTTTTTTTTTAAAGGAAATGAAGCACTTTAACAAGTTTAATACTTGTCTTTTCTTGATACACAATGTCTGTTCTTGAGATTTTCTTTTTAAAGCAGTGACATGTAATCCATAGAAGGAGTTATGAACCTAGTGCTTGTTTTTATAGCAGTAGAGCTGGAACAAATCAGGACGAAAAAGTACAATTTGGACATTTACAAATTTTATTAAGATTAAATGTATCATATACGTTTCTTAAAATAAGGCTTATTAGATCGAGGCTCTCGATTAGGTGCTGTAGTAAGAATTCTCCGGGTCCGAACGGTCGCTCTGCAAATCCCAGACATGCCCATGTTTATTTCAACACCAATGCATGGTGTGAATAAGAACGGAAGGGGATGCCCCTATCGCAGGCATGTTCTCACAAATTCCCTTCCAGCCAGAAAACCAGTGCTAAGAAAACAGCCAGTGAATTCAGATGTACCTCTGTTCACCTGCCCAACAAATCATAAACTACTTTTATTTCCGTAAAAATAACACATTCAGCTTGTGCAAATGTTTCTGTGTCAACAGTTCCTGTGGAACCTAAAAAGCGGCTGCCACTCGACAAAGGCGCGTAATTGTAGTGGTGCTTCGGAAAACCGAAGCACTTCATCGACTGGAGAGGGGGAAAGAGAAAGAGAGAGAGAGAGAGAGAGAGAGAGAGGAAATGAAGAGATGGAGGAAGTGAGGTCAAGTGGGAGGTTGAAAAGCTCTCTCTCGTCATATTGTTTTGACACTCGTATCTATCGGAGCGTCACATTTCAGTGCCTTACACTCGTCCCTGTGAATATGCGATGGAGGAAATACAGCTGGCATGGCGATACTCGGAGCGTGGAAGAGAGGGGAACTGATGGATGGATACCAGAGAAAGGAGGATGGACAGATTAGAAGGTGAAAGACGATGTAAAGGAAGGCAGCAGATAGCGGTGTCCTCATTAGTGTGCCTGGGATGGAGTATGATTGCAGCGGAGTCAGAAAAGAGAGATATCCCGTACGCACGCACTCTCTGTGTTTTCTCGCACCTCCAGATATCATTATCTGGAGCAGGAGATGATGGTGTCATCGATTGTGGAGTCGGGAGTGTTTCATTTGCTTCAGGGCACACATCTACTTCACTCTTTCTTTCCCTCTCTCTTTCTCTCTCTCTCTCTCTCATGCACTCTCTCGCTCTCTTTCTCATGCGCTCTCTCTGATTGCTTTATTGCTCCGAGTCACCGGGGAAAATTAACGGAGGACAGGATGGGAGGATGGAGGCAGGAGGTTTAGTCGCTCGGAGCTTCACACAAACACACGGCAGCTGCTCCAGTTTCGACTCCCCTGCGTTTTATTACCGTTTCCAGCATGACCTCACCGACTTCCCCTTATGACCCGGGAAGTGATCACCTACTTATGTTATTGGGTTGAGCATACAGTTAATGCGATTTTTATTTAGCTGGCCTCCAGTTTACATCTACTAACTTTTTTTGAAACAATTTGTTTAATTAGGCAACATTTTAATCAAGAAAAAAACCTTTAACAGATAACACGTTTGGGCATAGCAACCAATTCTGATTTTATTTTTAAAGCGCTTTTAACAATTGCAAGCAAAAAAAAACCCAGATGTTTCAACCCAGAGGTTGTATGGATGAGGAAATGATTTCTAACTTCAAATGAATCCATTCTTTTATAGTGGTAATATACAAAATCTTTTATTTTCTAAAATGATATCCAATCAGTTCTAACACTACTGAAACCTGGGTTATACTTGGCTTTAACTATGCCTGTGAAAGCATACCGTATAGGTGCTGTAGTATGAAAAACTTATGTAATGTACAGTACCAGTCAAAAGTTTGGACAAACCTTCTAATTCAGGTTTTTCTGTCATTTATTTCCTACACTCTAGAACAATTCTAGCGATTTAAAAACTATGAAATAACACATATGGCATTAGGTAATTACATAACAACAACAACAACAACAACAGTTATTATTTTAAGACATGCATGTCTGCTACTCTGGAATAGTTCTTATAAGAACAGTATTGTCAGTTTATCCCCTAGTGAATATAAAGTACCTGCTAATTTCAGGAGGATTAAAGCATAGACTTTATGATTACAGCAGCAGTTCTTACAAGTCCACTGTTTCCATTGTTCTTCAGAGCTGCTTACATTTGTAATTAGAGCTGAACAGATGAGGTATAATGGCCTTGCTCAAAGAATCAGGTACAGCTTGATGGGACAGGGATTCTCATTCCCAAAATTCCAATCTGTATTCCCAAACATTCAATGCTGAAACAGTGCTGTCTGTTAGAATCTTATAATTCTTCTTCAAGTGGGCCACCCCAGTTGTATTAAACTTTGGTCATGTGAACAGAATTGTGGGATTGCACTCATTAAGAAGGACAATTGAAATGCTCCCAATAAATTTGGCCCATGGGGCATCTATCTAACCTGCAGTCTTTAGTGTATAGATTTAACTATACGGTACCATCCATTATATATAGCACTATTGCTGTGTAGGTGGGGTTCACCATGGATGGGTTGCCAACCCATTGCAGGACACAATCACACACACTCAATCATACACCACAGGAACCATCATTTAGCACTATTTTACATCATCAAATCAGGGTATCTGAAGGAAACCCACCAAACACAGACCAGAGACGGGGTTTAATCCCCCAACAGCACTAACTACTAAACCACCATGCTGCTGGACAGTCAGGTGTTTCCTAAAAAGGATTGCTTATTACTCATTTTTGACCTTCCTTTCTGTTAGGATTCAACACAAGCGTTTTTAAAAAAAAAAAAAAAAAAAAAAAACAGATGACATGCTAATTAGTCAGGGTGTTAACTTGCTAGCAGAGTAAAGTAACACATTTTCATCAGCTGTCATGGTCATGGAGGAGCCAGGCGAATAAAAACCCAATCTGTTCAGATGTCCAAAGGTTACAATTTAGAAAACATTTTATTTGCGTCAGATTGCAGCAATAGATTCTGGGTAATTTCTACTGGGTAGAGTCTACTGTGGATGGAGTCGACTATCAGAGTAATGGAACAACACTTTAAACACTATTGAGGAGAGTTGGCGGCAATATACTTTAACTCTTGGGATTTTTGTGATGTGTGATCTCCAATAGCTTCTTTTTCAGTTTTCTAATAGCATCTTTATGTACAACGTGGCCGCAAGAGGCTGTGTGATTTTATAGCTGAAAAATTTTGATTTAACCGTTTCCTTTAAGAGCATGAGTATAAATCTTGCAGTTACAATTTCACACATATGGTCAACTATAATGTATATAATGTAACTAGAATGTGGAAATGTATTTTCCTGTGTTTACCTGAAGAACAGCATTATATTAAAAATGTCTAGGAAACAGCATAATGATTTATTCATCTTGTATTACAATAAGGCTACATGTCCAGTCAACATGATTCATGCATTTGTCTACAACATTCATATTTTGTTAATAAATATTTAACCCCCCAAAAAATAGATAGAAGATGTGTTTACATATATCTAGAATCAAACTTACTTCAGTTTAAACAAATTACTAATTTAGCCAAATGATCATGACAACACATCGCTGAAAGCATTTCTTTCTACAAAACATTTCTACAATAGTTGACTCCTGGGGTTTTTTTTATACTTCATAGGGCATTCATTGAAATAGTTGAAAAGTTAAAATTTTAAGAATTATTTTAAGATTTTGTAACTTTTATGATTATTATTATTTATTTATTTTTTTTTCAAAATTTGTATGTTGCAAAGCAAAGCTGGGAAAATTGCTATATATGGTTTCTTGCCAATCTAGGGTGCCAGTTTTTCCAAAAAGTGTATATATAAAATATATTTTAAAAAGCAGAATAAAGTTAAGGGCACATTTGATTAAATTAAAATGTAAATAATAATATTTGTTTTAATATAAAAAAAATTAAATGTACAAAATACAAAAAAATATCTATTTTCTTTAAAATTCTAGACATAAATTATATGGCTTTAAACATTCTTCCATAAGGCGGCGGAAATATAAGGCCTTCTGAATTTTGCAATTAAATCTAATAAGAGACAACAGTGCAGCTTGTCATGTTACCGAGAAACCAGGAACATGTCCTTGTCTTGGTGGAAAACCACCTGGCTGCTAGAAAAAGCAATAACCCTACAGACTCCTTCCATAAATGTTAAATAAACATCATATTGCAGAAAGTCATCACATCAATAATGCCTTGTTTAAAGGGGATGTATTATGCAAAAATTACCTTTTCCAGTAACAAAAAAATCCCAACAAGCAAAAAAATCCCTGATTTTGTATTGGAAACAATTAGATTTCCCCTCTTATGTGACGTAACATAAGGGATACCCTTCTCCTACTTGTTGCTCAGCTCCACCTCGCTCCTCTCCGCTCTCTGGGAGGGGGTGTGGCCTCACAGCATCTCATTTACATAGACAACGAAACAGCACATTTGGCGGGGGAGTGAAACAGAGGAAGCTTGAAGTTCGAAAAAATGTCTGATCTGAGATGTATTTCAGATAGACCAGTAGCACACACACTTTAGAGGATTTCTGAGAACCACATTAAGTTTATAGAGAAATTGTAAAATATGGGATCTTTAAGCTATGTTAAATAACAAGACATAAAAAAAAATCCATTTATTATATTCTTAGACTACAAGGAACAGCTTTGCAGTCATTCCTCAATGATAACCCTGATATACGCTCATACTGAATTATAGGTAATACTGAAGCTCAGTGACCTCCTGGGAATAACACTATATCTATAGACACTTAGGCGTAAAATAACTGCTATAAAGAAGAACGAATCTGGTAAACAACTCTGATCGGGAGCACTGGGGACACAGCCACATAGTACAGCCCTGTCACTGGGTGGTCTCGACATCCCATCATGCACTGGGTGGCTCATCTGAGAAGTGTGTTTAAAATAGAGACGGAGACTTTATGGGGCGGAACGGATAGATAGATGTCAGAGACGGACCGACACAGGGGGGAGGGGGGGGGTGATTGAGGGTGGCATTCAACGCGAACACATAGACACTAACGAACACACACAAACACTTGCGCTCTCAGAGGACTATAGTGCCCTTTAGACTAATGAAGCTGTTGCCTCTGTTCTGTCTTATCAGCTGCCGTTCATATCTGATATAAGAAGTGCACTTATTCTGAGTGCACTACCAAGATCAGAGTTTTACGTCGCTGATCTGTATTTATCCGAGAACGTATGATCTAATCTATTGTTTATCGTCAGGAAATCCCTGCGTGAAAATGAAAGTGCACCAAACACAGACAGAAACACATTTATACTCAGACATCCAGATATTCTTTATCTCTGACTAAACATAGCACCCCCACTCTCTCCTCCAGCCATTTATCTATGTGCCCTCTATCTGACATGATTAATATGGCAGGTCTGTCCCCTTTATGTTTGCTATAAATCATACAGGCGGGTCCGAAAGGCTGCGTCCACTCACAATGAACTGTTTTTATTTCACCATTTATCAAAAGCTGCAATAAAAGAAAGTTATTCCATTGATAATTAATATTCGAGAATACATTTATTTCAGAACGAGACAAATCCATTGTTTGGCCTGTTCGAGAAATCTGGTACTCTTTTATTTTAAGGTTATGCAATAGATTAACTGTGATTAAACAATTAATAATGGGCGAGGGAAAGAAGACAGATGAATCGCAGGCAAAAGTAAAAATTTAGGTTTCGAAATACTTTGCCCTATATCATTAATTATTTGTTTGTACTGTATCTATTAATATTTATTAGCTGTTCTCAAGCATATAGGTACAATGTATAGTTCTATTTAAGCAAATTATTCACCAACTCGCAGTCAATATTTTATGATGCTTGGCTTGAATCACCGCCAAATCACTTCTTCTATAATTAATAGCAAGGTTAGATACTAGTAGACAGCTGGTGACGTTTGAGGGATTTTACTTCTCTTCTCCTCTTCCTCCTCCTATGACTACTACTACTACTACTACTACTATTACTACTAATAATAATAATAATTAAAAAATTTTATTTATATATATATAAATAACAATATATTTGTTATTTATATATTGTTATTTGTTATTTAATATATATATATATATATATATATATATATATATATATATATATATATATTATATAATATATATATATATATAATATTGTTTTGATAAAATATATATATATATATATATATATATATATATATATATATAATATTATGATATACATGTCAAATTATGATATATGTCAATTTCCTTTATAAACCTTACTACAATGCAAACTTTTTTTTCTCAGTTATTTTTTTCATATTCCAAACCCCTTAATTTTTAAATCAACTGCATTTATAAAATTTTCATCTTCATTCCAGTCCCTAATTAGGAATAAATTACAGTGGAATTTTCCCAAATGATAAATATTTTTGATAAAATATTATTATATATTAAACTAATGAAAAAAAAAACAAGATCATAAGATAAACTTTTCATAAAACTGTTTTTTTCTTAATTAAACAAGAAATAAATGCTTTTACAGCAACAATATCAGACAACAATATAGACGTTCTCTGGAGAGTGTCTTTACAGGGTAATAAATATTTAAAGTTGAACAAGATCAAATGGGATTTTTTTGGTTGTTGTTGTTGTATTAAGTATGCACATTTATGCATAAGACATTAGATGAGCTACAGTTTCATGAATAAATATAATTAAAAAGTTACAGTTCAATTAAAAAAGAAAACTTCTTGGAAAAATATCAGCTGGTATTGGATTGGTTGTGATGTTAAAAAAGCATAAAGAATTAAACAAACAAACAAACAAACAAACAAATACATGCACATGTGTCTTGTTCATTCTGAGATACTTTTCCGATCATCATGTTTGTAAAGATTGGAAATTCGTGCTAGTCTTTCTGATTACTGAAACTAGTCCAACTATTCTCCCCTAAACCTTCTCATCATAAATAATTTTCTTATCATTAGGTATTGTTTTTTTTTCCAACATTTCTTTGTAAACCATTGTGTATAAAAAAATAAATAAATAAACAAAACTGAAATAAATAAATAAATAAATAAATAAACTACCCACAATGTATGGGTTCCGCCTTGAGAAGTTCGAGTTTGCAAGTTCTCCCTATGCTTGGTTGGTTTCCTCAGGGTACACTGGTTTCATCCAACAGTCCAGAGTCACGCAGGCTGCAGCAGACCATCCTGATCCGCACACAACCCTTCCCTTCCTGATGCAACCTTCCCATTTTTATCCAGTGGCTGGAATTTGGGCATTGGATGGGAATCAAACCTAGTTCTTTCACATGGCAGACGAGAAACCTACCAATGAGCCGCCAATCAATTGGTGTTCCCACCAATTGATTGGTGTATTGATTGGTGTGTGGGGCAAATTGGTGTTCCCAAATTGCCCCGTAGTGTGTCCAGCAATGGATTGGCTGCAAACCGCCTGTGACCCTGTATACTGGATAAAGTGGTAAAGATGATGATGAGATTATAGTTTCTCTTTTGAATGGTTGTGCATTTCTGCTCTGCTGTTTGTGATTGTACACACGGTAAGCGGTATAGAAATTAAACAATCCTTTGTTAAGAAAGCAAAAAAAAAATAAATTTTTTAAGATTTCTGAACAGTGCCTATCATCATGAATGACATAGTATAGATCACTTTTTGGGCACTGGTGGCTCTATGATTGGCTTCTCACCTGCCATAAGGTTTAATTCTTTGCCACCGGATGCAGGGCATCCCTAGATAGAATGGGGGGGTTGAAGCAGAAAGGGTATCCAGTGTAAAAGCTCTGCCAAATGGTATGCGGCTTGGGAGCAGCTGACAGAAGTATGGATCACTTTATAAATACGTATTCAGATAATTACATTGGATAGTCTGTACCTTTGCAAAGTTTGTCAATTCTCCCTTAGCGCCACTCAGAAATAGACCACTGCTGATATCTTAGACTATATCTTCCTAGCACTATTGAATGTAACTCATCCCTATGAAGTACATAATCTACTAAAACATAATTAAATTTACGATGATCACTCTTTGTAGGCAGCTTGGTGTTTATTACAGCCTTCAGTGCTGAAATATGACCATGTTGAAGTTTGTAATTGTTGCAGACTGTAGAAAATTATGTAGTGAGCAGAGATCCCTAATCGCACTCCATTTGATATATTGTGCACTTCCTTGGGTGATGCCAATATATCATACCGCACGTAGTGTGGAAAGCTGAATGGCTCCATATTGAAAGTGTAATGCGCTAGATTTTTTCATAGCATACATACTGTAGTGCCCTGATATAAGATCTTGAAGCACAACACCACATAAATATAAATGTATGAGTGGCGATTCTTGTTCAAGTCAAACCGGGACTTGTGATAAAACTTCTTGATGAACCCGATTAACATTTAAAGAAGACGCTAAGTGTAGTACGGCGATGAGGCTCTTAGCCGCAGTAAAACATTTAAATGGTGCAGATGTTTTAAATATCGCCGTACGTCTGTGATTGACGGCCGTGGTGGCTCAGAGCCCACTGCGATTTTTCCTGCAAATGTTCAGTGAGTGGAACGCTTGATCCTCGAAAAGCCTCAGATAACTTATCGCCTACATGTGGAGAGACGCGTCTGTTTGTGGGAATTGTACACCAACACCATTTGCATGGTACAGGAACTCTTTTGTGAGTTATCACCACATCCCTATACAGTCCTGACCTCGCTTCAAGCCATTTCTATATATTTGGGCCATTAATGGAGTTCCTGGGAGGCCAGCGTTTCAGACATAAAGCAGGCAGTGCGATCAAGCACTAGTGAAATGCTGGGATAAGCGCATTATATATAGGGGATTATATAGAGAAATTAAGGCGTAACAGTTACACTGCACAGTCAAAAGTCCCAGTTTGACTAGAACACACTGCAAAATATTTTCGATGAAATGGACAATTTTAAAAGCATTCCTGGGAGAATGCTAAATTACTCCTGATTGGACACCTCATGTACTTCTTAGGGCGCAGAAGCCATTGCGCAGATACGGTGTAGGATTTGCTACTTTACTTCACACCTGATGTAGTGCACTATATCATCTAGTGTGCTAAATAAAAGCAAAAAGGCCCTGAATATTGAATGTTTTCATATTGGAAATATATTGTGCTAGACAGTGTGTAAGAGGGATTATTTCATTTCCTATGCAGTTCAGTAATAACGGGAATGGGGACTCACAAATGACTCCATATTGGAAGTGTAGTGCACTAGATGGGGAGTTTTAGTATTCTTATTTTGTATCTCACGTACTGGACATACAACAGGAATTGGAAGCGGAATGCAGAATCAGACAATATAAGATATCCAATATATTTCAATAGTAGTGTGTTTTTAAAATGCTGTGTTATGAATTGCATATATTACACTAAGTGTGATGTAGGAGCCACTGTTTCATCCACTACGCATTATAATACTAAAATTAAACTCTGATTGGTTCCTAGGGTATACAGTACGGTGCTAAATCCCAATGTTGAGAATGTAGTGCACTAGATAGCGTGCAAAATCTATTGTTTTATATCCAATCTACTATACTAGTACAGACAAATGGGTGTTCAATACCAACTGTCTCCATACTGGACAAATAGTGTGCTGGATAGGGTTGCCTAATTGCCTCCACATTAGACAGATAGTGGACTATTTAGGATGTAGAAGCCATTAGTTCATACCCTACATAGTGTACAGAACTAAGCAGCTCCATATTGAACATAGTTGCACCAAATAAGGTGTAAAATGTATGTATTATATCTAAGCTAGCATGCTAATGCAGATAAATAGGGTTTGAATCTCACATGGCTCAATATTGGAGAAGTAGGGAACTAGAATGTGATATTCTATACCTAATCCTGTGTGCTTGTATTAGTATCTACAAATAGTGCACTGGATAAGATGTACCAGTCATAACTGTTGTTATACGTCTGTGGATTTGTGTCATACGTCTTTCAATGAAATGTAAAGCAGTAAAGCAGTAAAGCCTTACTGGGTTTTAGGGGTTAAGTGACTTAAGCATTTAGCCACTGCAGAACCTTTAAATGCGTTCTTCACACAGATAAGCAGGGTTTCGGTGCTTTATCCCGTCCTTTCTTTCTAGTTTTGTGTTCATTCGACTGTGCAGAGGCTGAGACGCTGAAGGATACACTCCAGCGATCGTCGTCCTAAAAGACGCGTCCTCCCCTCCATCCCTCCTTCTCTCGCTCCATTTCCTAGTGCTGTTCCAGATGCACACCACTGCACCCACACCCAGACACCGAGGAGACACAGAGGGGGGAGGGTTAGGGTTAGGGGGGGGCCTTCTCATTACTTGTTTGCCTGCAGCTTTACAGATTGTGGACACATGGAAAATGATGGTAGAAGAAAAAAATTTGTTTCATTTTTAGCATATCTGTAATTTACCATTAGAAAACAATGAAATAAAAAACAGAAGATATGGGACTGTAGCAAGCTAAAGCAAGCAGGTTAAACTGACAAAAGTAACAAGGTGCTTACCAGTGAGCCTGAACTAATGAAGCTCTGACTTGGGGCTTTTGCAGGCTGAGCTAACAGAGTCTGTGGTGCTAATTATGCGAGCTTAGCAGGTCAGACTACCCAAAACATCTTC
This sequence comes from Clarias gariepinus, assembly GCF_024256425.1. NCBI lineage: Eukaryota > Metazoa > Chordata > Actinopteri > Siluriformes > Clariidae > Clarias > Clarias gariepinus. The sequence continues at coordinate 6,698,715 of NC_071105.1, forward strand.
CACAGTAGTGGTTGTGACATTTAGTAGTAGTACAAGTTATGGTGATAACTACCCAGGAAGCAAACTGACAATGATTTACTGTCTATTTCAGATAACTACAGTATGCTGGTTTGGGTCCTATATTCACAGGGTCCTATATTGCCAGGGTCCTATGTTACCAGGTCCCCGTATTCACCATTTTCTATGTTCCCAATGTCCTATATTCACAGTGTTCTCTATTCCCAGGAGCATATATTTACATGTTGAGCCGACCATGTATTCACAGGGTCATATGTTCTCAAGGCCCTTCATCTACAGGGTCCTATGTTCCCAGGGGCCTATATTCACATTTTCCTATGTTCCAAGGGCCATATATTCCCAGGGCCTGGTATTCACTGGGTCCTATGTTAACAGGGCCCTACTGTATTTTTGCAGTTTCCTATGTTACCAGGCCCATAGATTTACAGGGTCATATGTTTCCAGGGCCCTATATTCAGTGTTATATGTTTCCAGGGGCCTATATTCACATTTTCCTATGTTCCAAGGGCCATATATTCCCAGGGCCTGGTATTCACTGGGTCCTATGTTAACAGGGGCCTACTCTATTTTTGCAGTTTCCTATGTTACCAGGCCCATAGATTCACAGTGTCCTATGTTTCCAGGGCCCGATATTCAGTGTTATATGTTTCCAGGGGCCTATATTCACATTTTTATATGTTCCAAGAGCCACGTTCCCAAGGTTCTATATTCACAGGGTGCTATGTTCCCAAGGCCTGGTACTGTATTTACAGGGTCCTATGTTAACAGGGCCCTATCTTTACAGGATCCTATGTTCTCAGGGTCCTGTGCTTCCAGGGCATGCTAGTCATAGGGTCCTATATTTCCATGGCCCTACAGTATGTACCCAGGGAACAAAGTCCCCTAGTTAATTTTTGAAAGTTAAAAACACACACTTACCCTCTTATTCTGTTTGAGATATTTTATTAATATTATTGGAACATGGCTTCAAAATATTTTAACCATAAGTTGTGTTGTGTTTATCATTTTATGTGGATTTGCAGGTCTTAATAAATACTGTAATTTCATCAAACAAATAACTGGCGAACATCTTTTTCAGGTTTTCATTATGTGCTATATACAGTACACCAGAGGAACATAAGACCTTAGAACTGGGGATTATAGGGCTTTGGGAACATAGTATCATTATATGCCATATACAGTACTGTACATCATAGACATAGAACCCTGGGGACATAGGGGTAACCCCATTGCTTTAAGAGTTAGGGATCAGGAGTATTTTTCATTACAGTTCTCCTAATGATGGCACACTTTTCTTAACATCCCTTTACACTGGGTGTAACTTTGTATTAATGACAGTAAGCTACTTGGGTAAGCAGGCTAAGCTAAAGAAGTCTGTAGGCTTTATTAAGAAAGCTGTGGTAAACATTCTAATGATGAGCTGATGTAATGCAAGCTATGGCACTAAGCAAATCAGTTATTTCAACAAAGATTACGACACTTATCGTAGCATTTGCCAAGCTAAGACCATATATAAATGTTATGAGGAACGGTTTCGTGACAGCTTTTACAATAAGCCGCGCACAATTGTAATTTCGTCTGCCCGGCTTGGCTCCGTCATTCGCGTGCTTGGCATTTTAGAAATCTTTCCAAAAATCTCTCTAACCTTTCTGGTTGTCAGAGTAAAAGACATCTCAGTGGTCATTCCAATCTGCTGTTCTGAATATCTGATGAATATGGATTAGTACTGTAAGTGCTATAATAATAAAGCTGAATTGAGCTGAATACTAAAAATGTCGGAAATGACATCACAGAACGAGCGCAGCTAAACGCTCAAGCGTTTATCCGTGTAAGAGCTACTTGATTGTTGTTGTCTTCGCTGTTTTGACAAGACAAAACGCTGGACCGAAGCCAATTATCGCCCCCTCCGCCGTACACACACAAACTGATTTATTGCCAGTGATAAAGAGATTGCAGGCCTGGTAATGATTAGACAAAGGTATTTACTTGAGGTGCACATGTTCATGTGTGTGTGTGTGTGTGTGTGTGTTTGTGCATATGTGGGTGTTTGTGCACAAACCACAGACCAATTAAAAGGGCAGAGTAGGGAATATTTTGCAGACAGGGAAGAAGATAGGTTAAATGGGGTGTTATGATTTAAATGCGCACTCCTGAGGATAAAAAGAGAGCAACAACAACATCCTGCTTTCAGCCTGCGGTGTTCAATTTATGAATTCAATTTATAAAGCTACAGTGAAAAGGAAGTATCTTGGACTAGTTCCAAATGATAGGTATCCATTTCCTAGGATATTGTAATACCGTGTTTCATAGCAGTTCATTAATTGGCTGCAGGAGCGCTGATGAATTCTCGATTCCGGTTAAAAGCTGGTAATTAATTTTGTAGCATGGTTCTGATGAGAGGGCTTGGTTTATATGAATGCTCATGTTGTAAAAGGTTTTCTATGGTTAATTTTTTTTTTTTCGTAATAAAAAAAATATATTAGGTTATTAATAAACACATTGCAACGTATTGCTAAAATAAGTAAAAGAGGTTTAATTGAGTTAGAAGGTACTACTATTAGAGGTATTATTATTATTATTATTATTTTAAAAACAGTTTACTGTAAGCGTGAGAGAAAGAGAGATCAGAGCGGCAAAGATCATAAATTTATATAATCTTTTATATAAATATTTATATAATCATAGATTATTATTTTTAAGGACGGAAATGATTAAGGACGACATAATACGATATTATCATGATGTCTAGGTTATAATGCAATTTTGTAAATATCCTGATTTTTTTTTCTTTCAGATTTTGTTACAATTCTAAACAAACTCTCTTACTCATCTTTTATACCTCTTTATCCTGTATTTATAGTCGCGGGGACCATGGGCCTATGCCAGAATGGCTTAGGGCAGGAGGCAGGGTACACCCTGGACAGGGTGCCAATCCATACACACACACACTCTCATTCACACACTACGGAATTTCGGGCAATTTGGGAACGCCAATTAGCCTAACCTGCATATTTTTTGACTGTGGGAGGAAACCAGAGTACCTGGAGAAAACCCACCAAGCACAGGGAGAACATGCAGTCTCCATGCACACAGAGACCGGAATCGAGCCTGGCCGGGAATCGGGCCCGGACCCTGGAGGTGCAAGGCGACAGTGCTAACCACTACACCAAACTTAGCGAATAAATTGCTCCTAACACATAGGATGTTGTGCTATGTGAATAGTTTAGAGTGTGCCACCTGCAGGATTATACAGTTACAGCAGTATTTTACCACCTCACCACATATATATAAATGAAATATAATAATTAAAATAATAATAAAAGATTTTGATGTCAGTGTGGTAATACATTAATTAAAAATCGTGATAGATAACTGAATAAATTTTTATTTAGTTTTAATTAGTTAAATAAATGTCATACAACTTTAACTGTAATTATAAATAGACAAAAGGATATTTTTTTGTATTAAATGAGAAGAAGGAGATTTACTGAAACACAATCATCTTCTCTATCTTTGATTATTATCTCATGCCTTGTTTTGTTTGATTTCTTAAATTCCGTTACCAGGCTTAAAGTACGTACTGTATATCAAAATATTCTGTTCACGCATAATTTGATTCTATTCTTTTTTTTTTTTTTTGTAAAATGTTAATTAATTATTTATTTTTGAAGCATGATGCAAAATACAGAATGTCCACCTTCTCATCGGTCTGGAACATAATCATCTAGGCGCTGAAGTACCTTTGACCTTATAGACTTAGAATTGTATGACTATTTTTGTAGGTATTAATAAACGAGAGGTTGCTGCTTATGTTGATGCAGGAGCAGGTCGATTATTTCATCATCATGAAGTTAAAAGAGTGGGTGCAATATGAATAACTGTTTTTATTCCATCAGATATCAAATGCTAATCCCTTATATTGCACAGGTGATAAATATTATTAATCCTTTGTTTAACACTGGGACAAATTGTAAGGCACCGAAAGTCAAAGTGACTGAATGTTATTGAAAACGTTGTTTAACTTGGCATCAGAATATGAAAATATTGTCCCTTTGATTTTTACAAAAAAAAAAAAAAGAATAAAAACACCAAAGTCAAATCAATTGTTATTTTTTCTTCTTTTCTTATTTTTCGCAACCTTGGCATACAAAAAACGAGTGCAGCAGCCCAAAGCTAATGAATTCTCAGTTCTAATTAGTCAGGTGTTATTATTTATTCAATTATCAGTTGGTAATTTTAACTTATTTTATGTTACTTTCTGTTTTACAATTACACATTTGCTCCTAACACACACATTTATGCACGGTTGCACTATCCAGTTCCCTTTTGAGTCCGGCTACTTCCAGCCATAACATTATCCCCATCCACCTAATATTGAGTAGGTCCCACTTTTGCCACCGAAACACTGATGTTCTGTGAGTTCTGACATCTTTCTATGGGACTCAGTATTAACCTTTTCATCAAGTTGATCTATAATGATTTGGCCCTCGTCACTCAAAGTCAATGAACCTTATGTCTGCTGTGCTTTTTCTGCTTGCAACACAAACTTCAGAGACAAAATGTTGATGTTGTAATTTTATCACTGCCTGCTGTGACATGCATCAAGCTGTAACGGCTAGATGACTTGATCAGAGCAACTCCAAAACTGTTAAAAAAAAGAAAAAAAGGAAAAAGTGATCCAAATAAGGAAAACTGATGAACCGGCGTCAGGGTCATGAGTGGCCAAAGCTCACTGATGCACATGGGGAGTGACGGCTAGGCCGTGTAGTCTGAACCAATATAAGAGCTTAAATGACTGCTTCGGTGGCCATTACTCAATTAGGTGTGTGTTTATAATGTTATAGCTAATCAGTATATATATATATATATATATACTGATTAGCTATAACATTATAAACACACACCTAAATGAGTATGAATGACTAACACTGTGGACTCTCACCTCCAGGCTCAAGGGTTCGATTCCTGCCCGTGTTGAGTCTGGGAGTGTGGGGGAGTTTGCATGTTCTCCCGGTGCTTGATACGTTTCCTCCAGGTTCTCCGGTTTCCTTCCACAGTCTAAAGACAAGAGGATTAGACTAATTAACATGCCTATATTGCTCGTAGTGTGTGAATGAATGTGCGAGTGAATGTTGCCCGGAGGTTCTACCACGGTCATACGATGTGAATAAACACAATGGTCACCATTGACTTCTACGGTCCCTACAGTTGTATACAGATGTTCCTGGATGGATGGATGGATATATACAGTATATACAGTATATCTATATATATATATATTTGTGTGTCACACAACCACACATAAAGGTAAACTGTGCTAAAGGCCCACCGGTGCAGCGAATTATATTTTATCTGTTACACCAAAATGAAACAAGTGGATTATTGCTGTGTGTGTGTGTGTGTGTGTGTGTGTGTGTGTGTGTGTGTGTGTGTTCTCAGTGGTTGGCACGTGTCAGTGTTGATAATTTCCCTTGAGTTATTAAATTCATTTCACAATTAAGCTGACTGCGATCCTGCAGATGCCAACTCTCTCTTGTCATCCAATTCTTCATCCTTTCTCACCTTCCCTCCATTCCCTCTCCCCCTTTTTCATCTTTTCTCACCATTTTTCATCTGCTCACCTTCTGTTTTCTTTTTTTTCCCACAGTTTTTTTTCTCCTTTCTTCCATCACTTGTTCTCCTTGTTCTCATCACTTGTTCTCCATCTTCTTCTTCTTCTTGTTTTTGCCATCATTTTCCTTTCTTCATTTGGCTCCTGTTTCCTGCTTTTTTCTGCTTCAGTGTTTCTTTCTTTGTCTTAAACGTCCACACATTAAATGTCTCTCTTTCTCTTTTTATGTCCAATTTCTTCTTTTTTTTCCCTCACACAACATTGAATTTATTTTTCATACCCGTCTTTCTTCTCTCTCTCTCTCTCTCTCTCCACTTCATTGCAGTTACCCTTTCATTGACGACGGTGACATCTTTAGTGTTTACTCAGGTGTAAACGGGTGTTTGTTTCATTCAGACGTTCACTCAGGAGTTCACTCATTCGCTGGAGTGTTCACACACTGTGTTTACTCCCTCCCTCAGGGGTATACTCATTTACGCACTTCTTTACTCATTCCCTCGAGTGTTTACTTGTTTGGTCATGTGTGTATTTATTTACTCAATCAGGTGTTTACTCCTTTACTCATGTGTTCACTCATTCATTAAGTTGTTTACTTATTCCTTCAAGCATTTACCCAGGTGTTTATTTATTCTTTGAGGTGTTTACTTGTTTTAGGTTTTTAGTTTTTTTTTCATTTGCTCGGACAGTATGTTTGTTCGTTCACCCAGGTGTTTACGTGTTTGCTTAGGTTTTTACTTATTAACTGAGATGATTATTTATGATCAGATGTTCACTTATTCACCCAGGTCACTCATTCACTGAAGTGCTCACTTAATGACTCAGTGTTTATTTCTTGACTCAGTACTCATTCATTCAGCTGGTGCTCACCCAATTATTCAGGTGCTCACTCATTCACTCTGTACTCATTACTTCACTCAGTGTTCACTCATTCACTTGGTGCTCACTCATTCACTCAGATGCACACTTAGTGTTTATTTATTTACTCAGTACTTTTTCATTCAGATACTCACTAATGCACTCAGTTCTCAGTCATTCACTTGGTGCTCACTCCTTCAGAACTTACTCTTTACCTTAGCACTTATTACTTCACTCAGTGCTCACCACTTCACTCAAGTGCACACTTATTAACTTAGTGTTAATTTACTTACTCATTCACTCAGTTCTCACTCATTCACTCAGGTTCTCACTGTTTGACTTGGTGCTCCTGTATTCCCTCAGTACTTATTCTTTCACTCAGAGCTCACTTATTCACTTGGTGCTCACTCATTCACTCAGTACTCATTCATTCACTCAAGTGCACACTTATTGATGTGATGTTTATTTACTTACTCAGTACTCACTCATTCACTCAGTACTCACCCAATTACTCAGTACTTACACTTTCACTCAGTACTCACCCATTTACTTAGTACTCAGTCATTCACCTAGTACTCACTCATTCACTTAGTACTTACTCATTCACTTAGTACTCACTCATTCGCTCAGTACTTACACTTTCACTCAGTACTTACCCATTTACTCAGTACTTACACTTTCACTCAGTACTCACCCATTTACTCAGTACTTACACTTTCACTCAGTACTCACTCATTCACTTAGTACTCACTCATTCACCTAGTACTCACTCATTCACTTAGTACTCACTCATTCACTTAGTACTCACTCATTCGCTCAGTACTTACACTTTCACTCAGTACTCACTCATTCACTTAGTACTCACTCATTCACCTAGTACTCACTCATTCACTTAGTACTTACTTATTCACTTAGTACTCACTCATTCGCTCAGTACTTACACTTTCACTCAGTACTTACCCATTTACTCAGTACTTACACTTTCACTCAGTACTCACTCATTCGCTCAGTACTTACACTTTCACTCAGTACTCACTCATTCACTTAGTACTCACTCATTCACCTAGTACTCACTCATTCACTTAGTACTCACTCATTCACTTAGTACTCACTCATTCGCTCAGTACTTACACTTTCACTCAGTACTCACTCATTCACTTAGTACTCACTCATTCACCTAGTACTCACTCATTCACTTAGTACTCACTCATTCACTTAGTACTCACTCATTCGCTCAGTACTTACACTTTCACTCAGTACTCACCCATTTACTCAGTACTTACACTTTCACTCAGTACTCACTCATTCACTTAGTACTCACTCATTCACCTAGTACTCACTCATTCACTTAGTACTCACTCATTCGCTCAGTACTTACACTTTCACTCAGTACTCACCCATTTACTCAGTACTTACACTTTCACTCAGTACTCACTCATTCACTTAGTACTCACTCATTCACTTAGTACTTACTCATTCACTTAGTACTCACTCATTCACTTAGTACTCACTCATTTACTCAGTACTCACCCATTTACTCAGTACTTACACTTTCACTCAGTACTCACCCATTCACTCAGGTGCACACTGTGAGACTTGGTGCTCATTTATTCCCTCAGTACTTATTCTTTCAATCAGTGCTCACTCAATTACTCAGTACTCATCCATTCACTCAGGTGCACACTTATTGATGTAGTGTTTATTTATTTACTCAGTACTTACTCATTTACTCAGTACTTACTCTTGCACTCAGAGCTCGCTCTTTCACTTGGTGCTCACTCATTCACTTGGTGCTCACTCCTTCACTCAGTACTCACTTGTTCACTCAGTACTCACTCATTCACTCAAGTGCACACTTATTGACTTACATGCCGAGTTAGTGTTTATTTATTTACTCGGTACTCATTCAATCACTTGGTGCTCACCCATTCGTCCAGGTGTTCACTCATTCACGCAGTACTTACTCATTCACTCGTTGCTCACCCAATGACATAAGTTATTTTACTAAAATCCAGGTGTCTATTAACGCACACTCCCAGCTAATTACCTAATTAATCTACTCACTCTTTTAATCTTCACCTGTTCAGTCATTTTGAATTCGGGCTGTCATATACTAAAGACCCGAGTATCCACTAACATAAGGTTGAGCTTTACATTGGCCAGTGCACATATTTAAGGCTGAAGGCTGTAACACACATTACCACCTTCCCCATCTTTCTTCATTGCCTCTACCATGGCCTTTTCAACTTTCTGTCTATCGCATGCTCTTTCTTTCTTTTCTTCTCTTGATGCTTCCTCAAGAGTGAATGAATCATCAAAGCACTCTGAAGAAGTAAAATGTCCCCTTAAGCAAATCTCTCTCTCTCTCTCTCTCTCTCTCACACACACACACACACACACACACACACATCCATAATGTACAGCACTAGCATGCCTTGTGATACTGCTGATTCTACAGGCTGTTATAGTTAAGTCAGGATTTTGTAAAGCCACTACCCCACTTCTCTCTCTCTCTCTCTCTCTCTCTAGAGTTACTGAAGTATGCCATTTGTAAAGTTAATTAATTCAGCAGTTAATTATATAACTCATTTATTTAAGCATGTGAGTGGGTGACACTAGGCTGCTGGAAATGTATAACTTGCTGTAATTGTAGAGCGAATGTGAGCTCAAAGAGGTTTTTCGCTAATTTGAACCCGGAGGCAACGGCTAGGACGCGGGCTCCACTGAGAGAAAATGAATCTCAAGCAAACTCCGCAATTATACCAGCGCTGTTTTGCGTAGAATATTGATTTTTTTTTTTTGGGTCCCTTATAATAGATGCAAAATTATTTCACACAACAAATACTAGCATGTTCATATCATAAGGTCTGGGCCATGTGAAGGTATTTTAGACTCACTAGTCTAAAACATCACGTTTCTTTAAAACCAAGCTTTCACCCCCCATTTACACTCTTACACACCAAACTACGCCATATTGACCATCAAACACCAACACACACAAGGAAGTGTGTTAATCTTTACCATTAAGAACCATCACACACCACTAAACACACAGATACTGTATAGTATATTCACCATCATCAAATAAACATTCACACCACCAAATGATGATCATCATAAACCATCATAAACCATCTAACAGCAACACAACACCAAACACACCCACCATTATTGACCATCAAACACCAACATGCCACCAAAGTCACACCATCATTAACCCTTATACACCACCAAACACACAAAATAAACCATCAAACTCTGACACACCACCAAACACACACCATCATTAACCACCAAATATCAACACACCACCAAACACAGCCCCTCATTAACCACCAAACATCCACACACCACCAAACACACACCATCATTTATCACCAAACATCAACACACCATCAAACACACACCATCATTAACCATTAAACATCAACACACCATCGAACACACACCATCATTAACCATTAAACATCAACCACCAAACACACACCATCATTAACGATTAAACTTCAACACACCATCAAACACACACCATCATTAATCATTAAACAATAACCACCAAACACACACCATCATTAACCATCAAACATCAACACATCACCGAACACACACCATCATTAACCACCAAACATCAACACATCACCGAACACACACCATCATTAACCATCAAACATCAACACATCACCGAACACACACCATCATTAACCACCAAACATCAACACATCGCCAAACACACACCATCATTAACCATCAAACATCAACACATCGCCAAACACACACCATCATTAACCACCAAACATCAACACATCGCCAAACACACACCATCATTAACCACCAAACATCAACACACCACCAAACACACACCATCATTAACGATTAAACATCAACACACCACCAAACACACACCATCATTAACCCATAAACAGCAACTCACCACCAAACACACACCATCATTAACTATTAAACATCAACACACCATCAAACACACACTATCATTAACCCATAAACAGCAACTTACCACCAAACACACATCAATGTACATGTAAACCACCAAACACCAGCACATGATCATAAACACACAATCATTATTACTCAAACTTCAGAACACCGTGAAATAGACACCAACAATAACCCTTAAACAGCAACACAGCACCAAACACACATCATCATTCACCATCAGTGTCTGAATTGCGTCCAACAACAAGCACACCAGGATTCATATTCACAGACCAACTTCATCAAGAACCACACACACACACACAGACAGACACACACAAGGGAAGCAGACATCACTTTACTGTATTTCAGACGCACAGAGACAGACAGAGAGGGAGAACATGAGCCTATATTGATTTTCTATATTTAGCGGTGTGTTTAGTGTGCCGTTTCCTTTTTGTTCTTTAGTGTGTGTGTACAAACAGATGGCGTAGCACAATGGCATTGTAACAGCAGATGTGTTTCCAGCACACTTGAGTGGGTGTTTTTATTTTTTTTCCCCCCACAAAACAATCCAGAAATGCTGAATATGAGAAATATTTGAGATGCTGAATGGCAGGAGAAGCAGCGTGGGCGATTATTTCAGCTTATTTATGCTTTATGTCTCTGTTGTAGCGTTCCTCTCCAGTGTGTACTCAAACAGCAAAGCTCAGATGCCACAAACGCCACTTACGCGTCTCAGTTATGCAGCGCTTGATTGGAAAGGAATTACTAACGGTGGCTTTAATGTGTTTATATATATGCAAAAGTGCAGAAGTGCAGTTCAGCCCCCCTGGAGTGTTGATTACTTAGCAACGAGGTGTCCCGTCGGCCCAGGTCTTCTTTAGGCTGAATGCTAATACAACTGTACCGTTTACGCTAATCTGTTCATTCAGAAAAAGTTTTATGTGAACATAAAACCACCTTACCACACTCGTAAAACAAATACAGGCTAAAATGCACAATATTCCAGGACAGGTAACACCAACAAGTCTCATTAAACACAACACACAACAGCAAACTACACACCAACTTCAACAACGTCACACCACCAATATATACATCAACAGTCTTTATCAAACTGTGTCACACACACAACTCCAATATTCTTCATCAAAGATCAAAACACAACAAAAAGGTTTAAATTCTATAAACACTAAGACATGGCTCAAATTATACATTAACACACAACACCAAATTACTAACCGAAATTCTTTATAAGACTTCAACACACACTAACATTCTTTAACAAACAACAAAAATAATTACACACCAACAATTTTCAACAAATACCAACACACACCAACATTCTTGAATAAACACCAACAAACAACACCAAAATTACACACTAACATTCTTTAATAAACGCCAACAAACAACACCAAAATTACACACTAACATTTAAAAACAACAACACAAAAAATGACACACCAACATTTTTCATCAAACACTAACAAACAATATCAAAAGTTACACTTAATTCTTTAACAAACACCAACAAACAACCCACCAACATCCTTTTAATTAAACACTCAACAACATTGCAACAAAACAACAAATTACACACCAACAATTTTCAACACATGCCAAAATTTTTTAATAAACAACAACAAACAACATCAAAATTACACACCAACAATATAAAAAAAAACAACACACAACAACAAATTACACAACATTTTTCATCAAACACTAACACACATCAAATTACAAACCAAAATTCTTCATGAGACATCAACAGACACCAACATTTTATTTATCAAACACCAACTCACAAAACCAAATTACAAATCATTCTTTTAAAAAACACCACCAACACCAAAGGTTACACACCATCTTCAACAAACACCAACACACAACAACTTTCTTTATCAAACACCAACAAATAACACCAAAAATTACACCACAAAAATGTTCAACAACCACCAACACACAAGACTAAATCACTTTTTTTTTTTTTTTTACAGATTTTTACAAACAATACACAAACAATACACACTTTGTTTTTGCAATCGCCAAAACACAACAAAAATTACACTCCAACATTCTTTATCAGACACCAACCAACTACACCAAAATACACACCAACAAAATGAGACACCAGCACTGTCCATCAAACAGCAACATTTTAATATTCCCCACAACATTTCCCATCAAACCCTGAAGACACGCACATGCCCTCTTGTCCTTATCTTGTCCTTCTGCCTAATTGATTGGGATTGTGTGAGTATTACGTGTCATGTGAGGTCGGATAGGGCAGAGTAAAAGAGAAAGAGATCAATGAGAATGTTCTCCATTGTCTGAAATCCTTAGACAGGACTGCAACAGTGATCCTCCGTCTCAGCTTCAGAACTCAGGAGAGCATCTGCACAGATGTTCTGCCACATGTGTTAGTCAAGTGGTGCTTATGCAATGACAGTTTATGTGAAATATTTGTATTTATTTCTATTTTTTCTATAATTAAATCAGATTATAGACATAATTATGGGACCACATTTTATACTTTTGGTCAGCCAATGACAGAGTAATTGCACAAAGTGTACAACCCCTTCGCGGTTCAGTGGTACTGTAGCAGCAAAGCCATGTCACCTTGGATCAACTTAACTCCAGGAAGTGAAACAACACTACTGTGTATTCTGGGATCGGTGTATATTTATTCATTCGTTTATTTCTCTATTCTGATTATCATGAACGGGGGGCGCAGGAGCCTATACCAGGAAACATTGGACACGAGGCGGGGTACACCCTGGACAGGGTGCCAAATTATCACAGGGGCACACACACACACTTATTTACTCAGTTAACACAGTTAACCTAATCTGCATGTCTATACTTCTTATCACATGCCACATGAAGACATCTTAAGCTAAAAAAAAAATTTTATGAGTCAGGCATGCCTAAAGCTACCTGGCATCAGATTGTATGTGTGCGTTGCCTGGTGTATTTTTGGCAAAAACGGAAAATGTAGACTGTACTGGAATTTGTATTTATCTCCAAAGTGTGAATCATTTGTATTCCACAGAAAAGCTGGATTTAGTGAGAAAAAGCATACAACCTGAGAATCCAAACCTACCCCGAGGTACTTTTAATGCTAGCAACGTTAGAGAGCTTAAGTATCATAATTTAGCTGAATTAGTGTAATTTCGACAGGTAATGTGAGAAATTGAGTTCTCACATTGTCATTTTCATTTAGTATTTGCCTCCGTTGCTGAGCACAGACATGCCTGCATGATAGAAACTGTTCAGGTGGTGCTGGTGCAACCGCCAAAGCTTTTCTTTATGGAGCAGGTGGTTTCCTGGCCGTGCGGGATCACTGTTGATCTTTTCAGCTCTCGTCCTGGCCCTGGTGTCATGCAGCTCCTTGATTGAGAGCAGCTTGGGGCCGGTCGAATTCGCTGTGGTCTGTCTGTTGCGCAGTGCTTTGGGTGTTGAGCTGAGCTAAGCAGTGATGGATGAGGCAAGAATGCTTTTCATGCTGGATCTTGAGAAAATCAGACAGAGCCGACTGGGAGACATTGACAGTGAAGTTGAAAGGGCTGAGAGCTTGTTGGTCTTTGGTTTGAAATTAACGCAAGAGGCGGTTCACAGGAATGAGAAAATGTTCACGACACTGGCAGGCGGTTTATTAATTACTGTACAAACCAGCGAGTGAGCCGAATTTGTTATCAGCTGATCTTGCTATGGTTCCTAATCTTTTTCTCTTTGTGTGTATGCTCTACTCCACACTTTATTTATTGGCCAATGTCTGGTTTCAGCCTTAAAGACATTGCGTCAAGTTTAAAAGGGGTTTTAAGAGCACAGTCTCGCTTTCATCTGAATTCAGGAGAATTTGATTCGCACCTCTATTGGGGGTTGAGGGTTCGAATCCCGCCTCTACACAGGGTGTACTCTGCCATGAGTCCAAAGTCTCCTGGGATAGGTTACAGATGTACCCTGTAATGAGTAATAAGGTAAAGAAGTTGAATGAATGAACCAACCACTTTTTTTCTTTGCACGTTCTCCCTTTTATTCTACGGTCACCCTATTGGATAATTTGATCTCCCTGTTGCAACTCTCCCATTTTCTAACCAGTGTGTGCAGTGTCTGGGTTGTAAGGTTAAGGATCTTGCCCTGGGATCCAAAACTGTTGACTCAGGGCTTGCAGGAATGGAACCACCAACTCTCCAATCAGAAACCTACTGTAGTGCCTTGATTATCTGAAACACCTTCACTTAACCAACTACTTTATCAGGAACATTTGAAGACTGGCTCATTCCTGCAGCTATCCAATAAGCCAAACCCTTGAACTTCTGGGATTTTTCTTTACAACAGTCTCTAGAATTTCTACACAATGGTACGAAAAGTTCTGTAAAAGGTCTTCCTTGGAGTGAGATCTCAGAAACGAATGTTGAGTAGACTAAAAGGTCATGGTAACTCAACACGTTACAACCTTTATGAGCAGAAAAGCATCTCAGAAAACACAAAACTTTGGACTGAATAGACTACGCAGTTAAAGATTGTGATATTGTTGTCTGGGTGATTTTTTCCAAGCTTCATGCTACAGTCCACTTTTGGGTAGAAAGGTAGAAAAATACATTAATATTAAACGTATGATGAAATGAAATACCCTTGACGGTTCAACAATAGTGATAAAGGAAAATACTATTTATGACTCGGAATGTATTATCTCTGTGCAAAAAATGCAGCGCAACGAGGCATGGCGCGAATGTGTACACTCAGCATGTAGTTCATTAGGGCTTTTCCTGAAATCATTGTCATTGTCTATAGCGGAGGTCAGAATGCATGCAGACGGAGTTAAACTGGGACAATCCGTTATGATAAACGGTGCAAATAGGCGTGCATTTAAACCAAGGACCTTTGAAACGAGTGAATAAGCCTCGGACATTTCCAATACAAATGCAGGGAAAAAAGGACATCGGTATAAGTACGAAAAGTAATCAAGAACATGATAACGCACTTAATATGAGGGATGGAGAAACTAAAACATTGTGACATACCTGGCACTTGTTACCATGGAAACCACTATTTAAGAGGAAAACCTTGCCATATAGCATGCAGTATGTAGTTAATTTGAAAACTGAACCAAGTGGAAGGACTAGGATTATTTGCAGGAGCTGAGTGTTTTTTTTTTTTTTTTTTCTATGAATGATTTCAAACGACATTGATGTAAAAACCTTGTGTATACAAATCTTACGATAATAATAGACTTATTCAGATGTCATGTTAAGACCTTCAGGTGAAGTGAAGTGCTTTCCAATTATCTCAGTCTTGTCTCTCTCGCTCTCTTACTCTGTGTCTAATCCTCTCACTTCAGCGATAGCCTCTCTCTCCCGGTGTCTTTCTCGCCTCGCTGTCTCGCACTGTCTCAGCTTAGCTCTCTGGCCTCTCACCTTTACCTGATTAATGACACTCAGTAAATAACCCTCCACACTTTTATCATCGCTTTCCCTTCCTCGCACAACCTTTAACGGCTAGTTCTTCCTCTTTCGTCTCAGCAAGACAGGACGTGAGACAGGGAGAGACATAAAGCGTGGACGTTTATGATGTTGATTCTGTTATTGGCTGGAAGGAGAGATACCAAACTCTGCTTTCTTGGGTTTTACCTCATCTGCTTCAGGTTTCAGCGGGTTGTTCACTGTGGGATGCTTTTCTGCTCGTCATGGTTCCACAGAGTTGCCGTTTGAGTTAGTTTGAGATCAAACCTGTCTAGACATTTTCCTTTGATCTTTTTAATTAGCCAGGGATTTCCACATGCAGACGTGTGACTCATTGTTGTTTGTTTGTTTGTTTGTTTGCAGTATTCTTTAAAAAAAAAAAAAAAAAAAATACCTGGGAATCCACAGAGATCAGCATTTTCTTAAATATTCAAACTGGGCTGTCTGACTCCAAGTCTTTTCCATTTTACTGTTGTTCTTGTTGACGTGAACATTACTGTTGCTGAAGGTCTTGATTTGTATCTGCGTGATGCTATGCTTTACACTGCAGGAAAGTTCAAATCCACAAATGCTCCTAATAACTATAATAACGCAGTGTATTGTAAATACAGAGAGACGAATAGAGGTGAGAAAGATAAAGGCATGGGTGGAAAGAGGTATATCTAGAACGGAGAAAGGGCGATGCTTTATGTGGACTGATAGATGGGTGTAAATCTAGACCGAAAGAGAGAGAGAGAGAGAGAGAGAGAGAGAGAGAAATAGAGCGATAGTGCCTGTGTAAGTCAGTGACAGGAGAAGGAGGAGAAGAAAGGCGGCTTATGAACGCGATATATTAAAGGCTGCACGCTGATCTCGAGAGACAGAGGGGATAATGCGTCAATTGATTTTACTGAGCTTTAAACTATTAATGCAGCAGGAGACGCATTCATCACACGCCTAACATGCCTGTACAACTCGGTTTAATAATAATCACGCAAAACGAGGGCATTGGGAGCTCTGTGGGCAACGCTGTACTCCGGCGAAGAAATGGTTATGGGTTCGAAACCCAGTGTTTCTACAATAACACTTTAACGGATTAAGATTTACCTTTCATAATGCAACGCCAAGTGCAACTTGTTAGCAAGTAATTCAGTTATAAATATTTATAAGATTCGTTTATTTATTAATTAATTCATTTGTTAATTGTATTTGTGTATCATATAGATAGAACATATTCAAAAATCTCATATCTATCTATCTATCTATCTATCTATCTATCTATCTATCTATCTTTCTATCTATCTATCTATCTATCTACAAGGGGTGTTCAAGCCAAACCGGGACTTGTGTTTTAATTTCTTGTAAGCAAAAGTGTAAAATGAATAGCATTTACCGAAGATGTCAACACAGTATGGTGATGAGACTCTTAGCCGCCATAAAACATTCGAACGCAAACGTTTTAAAGCAAGTTAAACACCTGGTTCATGAAAATCAACTTATAACTTGTCCCCAACAGTTAGGTAGGAACTGAACACACGATCATTTACCAACATCACTCACGTTACAGGAGCTCGGCTAGGAGTTATCGTCACATCCATGCACAATTCTGACCTCACTCCAAAGCATTTCCACATGCTTGGGACATCGAAGGAGTTCCTGGGAGGCCGGCGTTTCAGCTGTAAAGTAGGCAGTCCGATAATGGCGCCGGTGTACTGAGAAAACTTTCTACCTTGATGGTGTCCAAGCAGTAGTGACACACTGAGATAAGTGCATTAGTGTAACAGGGGATTGTGTAGAGAAATAAAGGGAGGGTTTACTCTCAGAACTGTGTTCTGTTATTCTGTGCCATCAAAAGTCCTGGTTTCACTCGAACACCTCTCGTATCTATCTGGCTGTTTGTTATCGTCTTTTCTCTTTTGCCCCCTGTCCATCCGTCTGACTTCTTTCTCTTTCTGTCTCTCTTTCTCTCTGTCTCTCTCTGTCTCTGTCTCTCTCTGTCTCTCTCTGTCTCTCCTACCCATCCCCCCCTCCTGTCCTTCAGTCTCTCAGCAGGAATTACAGTATAGATTTATTTGTTTTTGCTCCTATAAAACACTCATCATTCGAAACTCCCTCATTAGCGAAAGGGTCAGAGGTCACCAGGTGCACATCGAACATCGTTTTTTTTTTCCTTTTTCAAGAAGCTGCTCCGAGGTCTTTAGCGGAGAGTTTCTCCTCGTTATGCGCGCGGGACGGACGGAAGAGCAGCCATCAAATTAATTACCCGACGCTTTTCAGGCTTTAATCAGTGGCCTCGCGTCGTGACTCAACGATTCACGCAGTCAGACGTCTTTGTATTTTCGATCGCTGACACACTGACACACCAATACACACACACACACACACACACACACACACATATGCACACACACACTAGTGTCATGATAAGAGCAGTGCAGTGTAACGAAACAATATTCTTTTCCAGCATGCAAACGTTATAGAAACCAACGTCTTTATGAGTGTGTGTGTGTGTGTGGGAGGATTATATAGTTATGATTATTAGGTTAATGTGTGTATACTGCATATTTTAGAAAACTGGTCTGGAACATTTTTTTCTTTACTTAAAGCAATAAAGAAAGAAAATCAGGAGATAGTAGTGCAGAAATTATGGATCTTGAAAAAAAAACACAGTGAGAGAGAAAGAAAGGAGAAGGAGAATTCAGTAATATCTCTTTTTATGTAGAAATAATGTTTTGTATAATCATTTTATTATGGTCAAATTAGGTTTAATGTTTTTTTTTCTGTAGGTAGGAATTTTTACTTTTTTTATCCTGTGCTTAAATAAAATGATAGAAGGGAAATTATGTAATATTTACTCTTCGATGTAGTACATCTTGTTATTATTATTATTATTATTATTATTATTATTATTATTGGCATGTTATAACTCAGGTGCATCACAGTAATCTGTAAACAAACACAAACCATAAGTGTGTAAATCAAATATATTTGTGATTTACACATGATCAGCATGTAAATGTGTGTGTGTGTGTGCGTGTGCGTGTGCGTGTGTGTGTGTGTGTGTGTGTGTTGAGGGGGGAGGAGGAGTTTGTCTGATTACATGTGAGCTTGTGTGTGTGTGTGTGCATACACACATTTTTCATTTACTCAATTTGTCAGGATAATCTGTCATCATTTATTTTGAAGGTCTTCATAAAGAAAACCATATTTACAAGGTTACATACACACACACACACACACACACACACACACTGTCTTACTCACTCTGCTGTGATTTCATGCGTGTGTGTGTGTGATGTATAGTAAATGATAATGTCATGGCGTTACTATGCGGACGTCTTATGTTAATGATCTCCACAGGAGACGGCGCGGCTGCACTGAGCCCGATCAGTGTGAGTGAAGATGGTTAAGTAAAACAACTTAAGAAAACCTTTTAAGAAAAATGTCAAGATTTGCAACTATTTTCCTGACACCAGCTCAGTATACGGTGCTCTGATTAGGCTGCAAGCTTTATAATGTCTTCTGATTGGCTGAGAGGATAATGCTGGGTTCTGATCAGCTGGGGTCCTACAGTGTTGCTCCTGATTGGGGAAGCGCTGTGCAGTTGGCTGAGAGAAGGTCTGGTTGGTTAGGAGCAGAACAGTAATCTGATTAGTGCAGTGTTCTGATTGGCTGAGAGCAGTTCAAAGTCCTGATTGGCTGAAAGTAATTCAGTATTCTGATTGGTTAGGAGCAGAACAGGGTTCTAATTGGCAGAGAGCAGAACAGTGTTCTGAGAGTTGTGCAATGTTGAGAAAGCAATGTAATGCTCTGATTAGCTGGGAGCAGTACAGTGTTCTGAATTCCTGAGTATAGTTCTATAATCTGATTGGCTAAGTATAGTTCCATGTTCTGATTGTTCTGAAGAGCAGAGCAGTGTTCTGATTGGCTAAGAGCAGAGCAGTGTTTTGATTGGCTAAAGACGGAACAGTGTTCTGATTGGCTGAGGGCAGAGCAGTGTTCTGATTGGCTAAGAGCAGAGCAGTGTTTTGATTGGCTGAAGATGGAACAGTGTTTTGATTGGCTGAGGGCAGAGCAGTGTTCTGATTGGCTGAAGATGGAACAGTGTTCTGATTGGCTGAGGGCAGAGCAGTGTTCTGATTGGCTGAGGGCAGAGCAGTGTTCTGATTGGCTGAGGGCAGAGCAGTGTTCTGATTGGCTGAAGATGGAACAGTGTTCTGATTGGCTGAGGGCAGAGCAGTGTTCTGATTGGCTAAGAGCATAGTCCTAATTGCAACAATACGTTTTGCAATGTATGTGGGTCTATCTATCTATCTATCTATCTATCTATCTATCTATCTATCTATCTATCTATCCTTTCTTTCCACATTTTGGTCTGATGCTAAAAGAAAAAAAGGAGGAACCTAAATGTTTTATAGAGAGAGAGTGTTCTCTCTCCCTCTTTCTCTCCCTCTCTCTCTTATTCCATGTAATGCCATGAGGCAGAACGGAGCTTGGCATTAAGTTGTTTTGCCAACTGGCGGAGTGTGTGTTGCAGGTCAACGTGACATTAATTAAAACGCAGTGCGTGGGTGCTAACAGCTCCACGCTGAATAAATAAATAAAAAACACACGCATCGTGCTGGGCCACAAACCCACTGACGTCGCGTAACCCTGACGCAGAGCTTGCGAGAGAGAGAGAGAGAGAGAGAGAGAGGGAGAGGAAAGTGTCGAGGCGGAGGGAGGGAGGGAGGGAGGGAGGTAGGGATGATGGTTGGGGAGAAAGGAGACAGAAGAGGCGAGGGAGGAGAGGTTAGAGCGAGCGGGTTTGTTATGCTCTCAGTGTGCTCAGACAGTGATGTATGCTCCGGGCTCTGCCTCATTACGCCGAGGCCATTGTGTAAATCAACAGATAATTACGGCATACATCACACACACCCAACGCGATTTACAGCGCTCCGGTTCGAGTCCTCATTAAGGCACAGAGAGATGGAGAGATGGAGAAATGAAAAAAAAGAAAAAAAAAAAGAAGCCTCGTTTACTCCCAGCACGTAAACAGTCCCAGCTTTTTTAATCTCCCGGAATGGCGGAAAAGTGCCAAGCGCAGTTCTGTGAATGTTGTGTAGTGTTTAGTGAGCGAGTGTGTGTGTGTGTGTCCTTGACACACCTCCAGTTTGACCTCACGCTCTGATCATGAGATTTAAAAATGTTTTGTAGGAACATCGCATCATGAGACTCGAATAAGCGTCATGGAACGAGTCATGGAAGTCGTGATGAGTTGATTAAAGGTTAGCGCCAGTCATGAGACTAGTACTGTAAAAAACGCGAGCCATCTCTTACAGAGAGACTTTTTTGGTTTGTTTCTGATCGGTTGCCAGGTGTTCTTTATATTTCCACATATTAAAACATCCTTCATAGAAAATAGATCGTCAGCTAC
>NC_071105.1:6722500-6727500 GCF_024256425.1 Clarias gariepinus
AAACAACCCACGTTTAACCCTGATTTTATTTATATATATATATATTTGATCTACAGGGGACTCTACCACGTGCTCGGACTGAGCTGAACCCAGATTATCTGGACCTGCGCTCTAGAACGGACCTGAACCCTGAATACTGGACGCCGTGCACACCACTGGTGAGTAACCGCCTCAATTCCATGCGAGGAGTCACACAAACACACAAAGACATGGTAATGCAACAGAATGAACTACATTTCTTGGTAGCGTAATTTAATTAGCCGAGCCGGAAAACTGACTCCTGTCGCGTTGATCTCTTATTACCTGTGTAAAATTATCCTAGATTGTTCTTTTCTACGTTTAAAGGAAAAAAAAAAAACCATAGATTTCAATTTGAAAGGATAGCGTTTAAAAGACTGGGTGTTAAAACAATTACATCAAATGAAATGAAGGAAATGAGAACGGCCGCACTGTGACCTCCTCTCCTACTGTTTCATCAATGGTCCCAAGCTGCTCCGTGCACATGATGCGACGCACATCACACCCACTCCTCTCTCGCTCTCTCTCTCTCTCCGTCACCGAGGGTTCAGTGCTGTCTATCGGGTTCGCTCGAGAACTTTTCACAGCCCGTGTTCAGGGAAAGAAAATGAAGACACGGGGAGACCGCAAGCTGAAACTGGAGGGTTCGGAACTCCGGAGGCATGAGTGACATTTTGAGCTGTTAATGAGTCCTGTGCAGTGCGGAACACTCGCGTGAATCTTCAGCCGATTCTCCGTATGAGGAAGAATATTAAGTATTAAAAAGCAACGTAGCCAGACCAGTTTGGTTTGACTCTACTTCAGGTTTTGTCAAATGTCACTCGTGCGCGCTGAGAGCACTGCTGAAATAGTATGATTACTCCGGGCGTTCAAGTCAAACCGAGACTTTTGATTGTACAGAGTAACAGAACACTGTTGGACAAGTGAAAAAAAAACTCCCCTTATTTCTCTATAAAATCCCCTGCTACACTAATGCACTTCTCCCAGTGTTTCAGTAGTGCTATTTAGGAGATCTTCACACTACGCTAAGGACAGTGGTGGCTCAATCGGGTAAGGCTGTGGGTTTTCAAGGATCATGCGTACAACGTCACATAAACGGCTGCAGTGGGCTCCGAGGCACCTCGTCTGGGACCATCATTCACGGACGTACGGCCTTCTTTAAAAACGTTTGCACCATTCGAAGATGTTTCATGTTTAACTTTGCCTAAGTGTTTTATCACAAAAAGTTAAAAGTCAATTAGTTTGTGGAATTCATATGGAGTTTTAAATTCAAGTCTCGGTTTGAATTGAACGCTACTTGTACTTCTTCTTCCTCTTGCACTTCTTATCCACTTTTCAGTCTTTAGCCTTAATATGCTGTTCCCTTTCAATTATGATTATTATGATTATTATTATTATGATTATTATGATTATTATGATTATTATGATTATTATGATTATGATTATTATTATTATTATTATAAATCCACTGGTAGTGAGTCTCTGGTTCAGTCCTGAGCTCAGGTTTCTGTCTGTGTAGAATGTTCTCTGTATGTCTGTGTGGGTTTCCTCCACCACCAAAAATACGCCAGTAGGTGGACCGACTTTGCTAAATTACCCTACAGTACGCGTGGGTGTGCGTGGGTGCGTTGTCCGTTGACATCCCTGACACCCAGTGTTCCCGGGATATAATCTCAGAACCCACATGATGAACTTTGTACAGAGAATGAATGAATGCATGAACGAATGAGATGAATGAATAACTAGCTTTTAAATAGATCTTTTTATTTCTTTACCGTTTGATTTGGTATTTTATTGGAATGTTTAGAGAAATTTTATTCCCATTATACTGTAAATGAATATTTACTTAATATTTTATCCCTCTCAGCACTTCCAGGTTGTTCTTTTTTTTTTTCTTTATCCATTTTTTCCCTTGCAGTTTCCTTCAGGAAGTGCAAATCTAATTAAAAAAGAATAATAAAAAAAAAACACTATAATTGAGATTTTAACACCCGTAATGGCTCTCTAATGTAATTTGGCAGGGATGGCTCAGACCTAGCAGGACACACTGTGCCAGAACAATCACATCAGTCAGCAGTTTTAGCACTGCAGGTGTCTGGAGGAGGGTTTGGAAAGGCAGCACTTCACAAATTACTAATAACCGAAGTGATTTTTTTTTTTTTTTAAACAAAGAAGAAAAAAAAATATTTGCCTGAAACACTACAAATCTTGTGTAATTCGCAAGCATAAGGTTCTTTTAAAATGTCAAACTCAATAGCCGAACATAGGTTAATTTACTTTTAGTGTTTCCCATGTGGACTAGTGGGGTGGGGCACACACACACACACACACACACACACACACACACACAATGAAGGAAGGAAAAAGTGCCTCTTCCTGTCACCTGTTTCTCAGTTACCTAATATAATAAAACTGCTATATTCCTCTTGATGATTCTGTTTAGTCTGTAAGCAAGAATAAGGAAATAATGTGGGTTTTGTTTTCTTTTACTGAAGTAAGCATGGAATAAAAAACTTGCATGCTGTTATGGAAAAATAATCAAAGACAAAGACAAGTTTCCTCCAGGTGCTCCGGTTTCCTCCAACAGTCCAAAGCCATGCAGATCAGGCTAATTGGCGTTCCCAAATTGCTTGTAGTGTGTGTGTGTGTGTGTGTCCTGTGATGGATTAAATTTCACCCCACCTTGTACCCAAAGTCTATAAACAGATAGTTGTCCTTTGCATCTTGCTCTAACTGGTTTTGATTAAGCTGTGTTTGGGAGCCATGATGCACTTCACAATGATGTTTTGTGAACAGATATTTACGCAACACATGTTAAGGCTTTCGGTGCAAGGTTGGGATCATTTATTCAATATTTTCCCAACAAAATTGAATCAAAGTTCTAATGTTTTGGCAATATGTCATTAAGGGTGCTTTCACACTAAGGGCCCAAAAGGGCACAGATTAGGGTAAACTTGACCTCAAAGTTTAGTATCTTCTCATAATATGAACATTCTGGACAGTCTGTATCTGCAGGCCATCAGGCTGATAAACAGTTGGTACCCACTATCACTTCCGCCGATGTAACATGCCTAAGGTTACCCCTCCTGCTCAAATGCACCCTGACCTTTACAGTGGACTACAGTGAACTAAACGCCCATAGCTGATAAAGTAGTTGACTTCCTTCTTCTTAACTTCTCTTTATGTTTATTGGCAGCTCACAAACCAGCTGGGTGCATACTGTCACCTACTGTATCAGAAAACATAAATACGCAAGTGTACCCGGGTACAGACAATAATAATAATAATAATAATAATAATAATAATGTGAACACTGGGCAGCTTGGATATGGGAAGGGAGCTGCATTTGTTCCCGGGTATGGTATGAACCAATTGTGCATAGTGTAAAAGCAGTCTATTTAACTTCCTGTTATCATTTGTGTTATAGCAGCTATAAACAGTCATTCTGTTTGCAGCATGTCTATAAAAGTTAATGAAAGGGAAAGAAAAGAGAAATACAGCTTGTTATGCCGTGGCAAAACCACTAGCAGCAAACTTCTCTATACTAAAAACTTTTCACTAGTGGGGAAAAAAAAAACGCTGACACAGGAGATGAATAAAAAAGTAAAATATATATATATACTATATATATATTTTTTTTTACAAATTATTTATTTTTCACGCTTTACAAGCAATAATGTTTTAGACTGCGTACATTTATATAAACCTAAACTGTTTGAGCTGTGGTTATAGAAAATTACTCAACACAACCTGATTAATCAGATTGTTTTGCACAAAACACAATAATTGTGTTATAATTATTTTTTTTTTAAAAAAAACCTTGGTATTTGGTCTTCTTTTTCTTTTTTTTTAATTATAGTTTTAAATGTCATTTCAGCTGTATTTTACATGTTTACATTCCACTTTTTTATTTTTTATGTTGTTTTCTTCGACATGGTGTCTGATGGAACAGGTGCTAATAGGTGGTCCTGATGCGGAGTGAACCTACTGCTGATGTTAGCTTGAACATTAAAAGATACATTAAAAAAGGAACCAGTGAAGCACTGTAAAAGTCTGCTGTGGATGCTAGTTTTTTTTTTTTTTTGTAGAAAGAATAGGAAACATTATCTTGTAGGCATGAAAGAGAATCTGGTTGTTTTGAAATATTGCGATACAATGTGCAGTATGCAGGAGCAGAAGCGGGAGCAGCATACTGTACAGAGCATGAAGTTTTGTGAGTGGGAACTTAAATACCCAAGCTTCGAGGCTAGTTAACAGTCTGAAAAGTTAAATTAATTAAAAGGAAGTGTTATGACACATGTGTCAACACAAAGCACGCAGCCCAGTCTCATTTGGTCAGCATGAACCTGGAAAAAATTACACAGGCACAGTCTGCAATAGAGCCATAGTGTAGGCATCCAGAAGTAGTTTCTGTCAAGTTATACAGATTAGCTGCTACATTATGCATATCAATGTTGATTATTAATTACAGTATCAATCACTGGGGACAGAATCATGGGCACCAAAGGCCAAAGGCCAGCCTGTCTGGTCTGATCCCTCAGAAAGCCAATGCAATAGAAAGTCCTAAAAAAGTCAATGCTTGCTAGAGAAGCACCAGAGCCTCCTTCGCACTGGACCCATCAGGCAAAGAACCCAAGACTGCTGTCCTGGCCTCCGAACTTCCCAGATCCTGATACAATTTTGCAACCATGGGATGCATTTGACAAACAAGTCCAATTCATGGCCCCACCCTGCAACCCACCGTACCCAAAGGATCCAGTGCTAACGTTATGGTCCCAGACTCAACAACATACCCCCAGAGAGGCTGCAGAGCCACACCCTGAAGGCCCAAAGCTGCCCTGGTGGCTCATTACAATGAGATACATTTTGAGCAGTATATGGTTAAGGTCCATGGGTAGCAATTTGGTGGACCTTTTGATCAGTAGTCCAATGTTTTAAGCAATCAGCTACTGTAGGACTGACCCATGCAAAGTAAGGAATCA